>NW_028254849.1:0-23610 GCF_964263255.1 Lissotriton vulgaris | reverse complement strand
AGAGTTCAGTTGCCTACTTGCAACTATTATGTGACCCTGCTCTGAACCTCAGAATAGTTACACATATGCCACAAAGGTCCTGAATTACAGCTAAGGGAGACAAGCAGGAGCCAGGCTGGAAGTTCAAATCCATTAATCAGCCCCTAATTCATTATTGTCAGTTGTGGCAGGGCAGGTGTTGTAACTAATTTTGCAACAATGAAAGCACTTAGCAAGTGCAAAAGATCACTAATCAGGAAGCACTAAGGAAGCAGGTGCCAGCTAAAAAAATATTCTGTGACACATTAATCAGCCCCAAATTAATTCAGGTCACTTGAGGCAGGGAAGGTGTGCTTTGCTTTGCCACAATAATGTACACTGACTGGACAACCAGAGGGTGCTGTGATGAAACCGAGGGTGGCATGGGTGGGCCAGAGGGTGGCATGAGTAGTCAGAGAGTGGCAGTGGTGACAGAGAGTGGCAGTGATGAAGAAGAGTGTCCCAAACAGGCTGGACACGTAGAAACAACAAGTTCGCAAAACTTGCGAGCCGACAGGTAAGTTCGCGTTTGCGAAATTGTACAAAACCCTCACGAACTGGCAGAAACCCGCGCGAACACACAAAAAAAATCCGCAAATTCGCGAGAATTCGCAGATTTTGCGAATTGCGAGTTCGCAAATCCGCAAAATTCGCCAACGCGAGATTCGCAAAATTCGCCCGTGCTTACAATTCTCGCTCTGGTGCCTACTCGACTCACGGGGTCACACTCTGCGACTCTGGGTAATAGCTTGCTTAATCTCCACTACGGCCCCTCGCGGCGGGATGCCTGGCTTTCACCTTGTGGATACCCGGCTGGGGTATCTCACAGGGGAATACCAGGACGGGTTCCCTAAGCAAGCGCCTTGAGGCCCCTGGGTTAAAGTGCGCTATATAAATCGAAACACATTTACATTTACATTTACAGCTCGAGACCCTTACGGGTGATCGTTTGCGCTTTGCCAATGTGAATTATTATTACACCTTCACTGTCAGCAGAAACAGATCCTAGCATTTCTGATGTATGAAGACCTCCATGCCGACTTCAACACCCATGGCCAAGGGTTGTGTCCTGATTACCAAGGTTTCTGGCATGTCCGCCGTCAAGTAATCAATCACCTTTTTTGGGTTCAGGGTTTCCGATAACAACTGAAAATTGTCAGGCGCTTAACTGCGTTGCTGGCGCTCCCCTATAACTCCAGGTTCTTCAGTCCCTTGCGATTCATTCAACGTGGGAGGGTCAGGTTAGCTGGTGGATATATGACACGGGACTCTGCTGTGGGGTTAATTTTCCCCACATGGCGGGCGCTCTTATACCAAATGTGTGCATATTGATTTTTCGCTCGGTTTTTCCAATGGACCGGGTTTTAGACTATTATTTTCCAACAGAGGGTGAATGGATAGGCTTGAGCCAATATTTCTCGTTAGGTATTCCGTTCACTCCCTCCCAAATCAGAATATTCCTCAGGGGAAGGCTTTTTCCCTACTTTCCCTTATTGATAATGGCCTTTTCATACATACTATCCAGTGATGATAGGCCTAATCTACTTTGCCAGTGTGCGTTGTGTACGGTTTGGCTGGCGTGGATGGGGAGCAGGTAGTATTTATGCTCCCCGTGGTTTTCTGTACCCCCTAAGTCAAAAGGGAGTTTATACATGCCTGTTTAAGTTGTTTGTTGTGCGTTGGCTAGGGTTCGGCTGGCGTTGATGGGGAGCAGGTAGTATTTCTGCTCCCCGTGGTTTTGTGTACCCCCTAACTCAAAAGGGAGCTTATGCAGGCCTAATCTACTTTGCCAGTGTGTGTTGTCTAGGGTTTGGCTGGCGTAGTATTTCTGCTCACTGTTGTTTCCTGTACCCCCTAACTCAAAAGGGAGCTTATACAGGCCTGTTCTAGTTTGCCAGTGTGCGTTGACTAGGGTTTTGCTGGCGTTGATGGGTAGCAGGTAGTATTTCTGCTCCCCGTTGTTTTGTGTACTCCCTAAGTCAAAAGGGAACTTATACAGGCCTAATCTTGGTTGACAGTGTGTGTTGACTAGGGTGATGGTGTTTGTATACCCTCTTTGCAGCTCCTTAATCATTCTAACATATAATTTCTGCACTATCTTTTCAGTTTTGGACAAAAGAGTGTTACCCCAGTGTCTTCTCATCAGGTACGATATCTTTTTCACCTTTTTAGGGCTTGCAAGCGAAGCGAGCGAAAAGCACTTTTACTAGGGTTTCAAAAATGGACCTTGAAATTCCACATAGGTCGTTTGTGCATTTCAAGGTCCATTGTGATTGGGCTTTGCATGCGTGCTGTTATATAACAAAACACGCAATAGGCCATAGGCGGTCGCTTAACTCCGCCTACGGCCTATTGGTGTTTGTTATGCGCACCAAAGCCCATGTGTCTTCAATTATGGCAGCCAGACACGGCGCCACTCAGGAGCTTATTTGTTTTGTTTGGGATCCATTTCACTGTCGAAGCAACTAAACGCTGGATGGTGCCTGGTTGCCCAGGGTGGTCACTCCTTGGCCACAAGGGAGAGTCTTCAGTCTTCAGCTCAGGTGAATGTCGAAGGGCAAGGGACTGAAGGGCAAGGGACTGTGGGAAGTAGTGCTGTCAGAACCATTCGGGAACATGAAATGCCCCGTGTAGATAATCCAACCCTCTACAGTGCGTGGGCACAAGATAACATTTTACCTGGTAGTACTCATGCCCACGCTCTGATACCCACAGATCAGCCTGATCCGATTTCAATATCTTCTGCCTCACATAATCAGGAACTAACACAATCACAAGGCTCCTCTGTTGCGCAAGTGGTCACTCATCACGCTAAAATTAGATCATTGGCCTCCAAATCTAAAACTCTACCCCTGCCCCCACCACATCTTCAACAGAGCCGCCAACACCATCGCACCCATGCTCCGCCAAACCATCAACCGCTCCCTGGCGATCGTCTCGTTCCCCGACGACTGGAAACACGCCGAGGTCAACCCCCTCCTAAAGAAACCCTCAGCGGACCCCTCCGACCTCAAAAACTACAGACCCATCTCCCTGCTCCCGTTCCCAGCGAAAGTCATCGAGAAAGCCATCAACAGCCAACTTGCCACATTCATTGAAGAACACAACATCCTCGACTCCTCCCAATCCGGCTTCAGAAAAAACCACAGTACGGAAACCGCCCTCCTCGCCGCAACAGACGACATCCGCACCTTACTGGACAAAGGAGAAACAGTAGCCCTCATCCTCCTCGACCTATCAGCGGCGTTCGACACAGTCTCCCACCGCACCCTAATACGCAGACTCTACGTTGCAGGAATCCAGGACAAGGCCCTCGACTGGATCTGCTCCTTCCTCTCCGGCAGGACGCAGCGGGTCAGACTCCCCCCTTTCCTCTCGGACCCCACACCGATCACCTGCGGAGTCCCCCAGGGCTCCTCCCTCAGCCCGACGCTCTTCAACGTCTACATGGCTCCACTTGCTCCCATCATCAGAACCTACGGACTCAACATCGTGTCATATGCAGACTACACCCAGCTCATCCTCTCCCTATCCAACGAGCCCAACACCGCCAGACGCAACTTTCGAGAAGGCATGGAAGCCGTCGCCAAATGGATGAAAAACAGCTGCCTTCAACTAAACACCAACAAAACAGAAGTACTCATCATGGGCCCAAACCCCGACGCCTGGAGCGACACCTGGTGGCCCACCGCCCTCGGAAACCCGCCAACCCCCACAGACCACGCACGCAACCTGGGAATCATCCTGGACTCCGAGCTCAAAATGGACCGCCAGATCAACTTTGTCTCATCTTCCTGCTTCCACACCCTCCGTAAGACCTTCAAATGGATCCCCCTCGAACACCGAAAGACAGTCACTCACGCCCTGGTCACCAGCAGACTCGACTATGGAAACGCACTCTACGCCGGAATAAACAAAAACCTCATCCGCAAGCTACAGAACATCCAGAACGCCGCCGCAAGACTGGTCCTCAACCTGCCAAAACACTGCCACATCTCCCAGCACCTGCGCACACTCCACTGGCTCCCCGTTGAGGCGAGAATCACCTTTAAGATGCTCACCCACGCACACAAGGCCCTCCACGGCACCGGACCAGCATACCTGAACAGCAGACTCAAATTCCACGCACCACAAAGGACCCTACGATCAGCCCAGCTTTCCTACGCCGTGGTCCCCCGCACCAGAAAGACCAGATCGGGAGGCCGCTCCTTCTCCTTCCTCGCGGCCAAAGCATGGAACGCCCTTCCGCTCCACCTCAGACAGACAACATCGCTCCCCATCTTCGCAAGAAACCTCAAAACCTGGCTCTTCGACAGACCCCCTCCTTGATGGAATGGAACCTGCACCCCCCCCCACCCACCCCTAGCGCCTTGAGACCCTTACGGGTGAGTAGTCGCGCTTTAACAAACTCCTGATTGATTGATATGGGTGGGACCAGGAAGGGCGGTGGTTACACCCCCTTTCCTTCGTCCAGTTTTGGCGCCAGAGCTGGGGCTATGCATGGAGCACCTAGTTTGCTCCAGGCAGTGTCTGTTTCTTGTCAACCCTCCTTGTCCCAATACAGAAAGTCCAGTCTGGGGTGGTGCTCCCACCTCTCCAGGCAGGAATCCTATTGTCCAGGCCTCCCTTGCACTCACCCCCTCACTTTGTTTCTCTCTGCCTCTCCCTAACGCTCATCTCTCTTGCTCTACTCCACTTTTCAGTTTCTCTGTCTTTGCTTATCTGGCTGTCTCTCTGCCTTCTCTCATGTTCTTGTTCTTTCTCTGCCCCTATCCCTCTACCTCGGTTATTGGCTACTTGACTTGATTTGTTCTGTATTGCAGAATTAATGTAGCACTTTATACCACTAGCGATGATGTAAGATGCCCTCTGATTGCCAACACGGTCTAGGGAGGCTCTTTCTGTGTGCATGGCTGAAAGAATGTGGGATGTAATCTGGCTTTTACGGGAAGTACTGAGCGTGATTTGTGTGAGAATCAGAGACATTGTAAAATCATTGTGCGGCAAATATGTACCTGCCCTTAAATCTGAAATTCTGGAGAAAGATGTGAGTACAGATAGGGTCGTGCATGCAACTGCACAGGGACGTACCTTCAGGAGGAGGGGTGTTTGTGGTGCTACAGCTCCCTAATAAATGCATTTTCTGGTAAATAGTTGGGTACAGATGCTTTAAGTCTGGTATGGTGAGGTGTCGGTCGGATTTCACCAGGAATGTTTGCATACATGCAGACAAACAATACACTGTCTCCCTCTCTGTTTTAAAAGTCTTCATAAATGTTGGTTATTTTACAAAATATTGTGTTTTCTCTCCCTTAGTACCGCTACCCATCCTCATTTGTCTCCCTTTCCACTGCCACTTTAGCCCCTCTCATGCACCCTGCTTGTTGTATAATGTATTATAACATTAAATGCCAGCGCAATTGTTGGGAAATCTGAAGCTCACACCCCCAATCTTACTGACCAAACTACACCTCTGTGACTGAAAACCCGTGCCCCCTGTGCTTCAGCAGCATGCTGTCTCACAGCTTCAAGGAACTTTAACACCATCGATGCTAGTGTTATTTTCCTCCTGTGCTGAGTTATATTGGATCCCATTGTTCATGACGAGCTCAGCTCGTCATGAGTGTATGGAGGTGTACACCATGACGAGCTGAGCTCGTCATGAGCGTCGAAGGAGATAAACAGCCAGGTTTGAAGGCTTTCACAATTTGAGGTGGTTGTCAATTCTTCTTGCAAGAATTGAGTTTCAGAGGTGCCGCCCTGGACTGAGGAGCTTGCAGCAGTGCAGGACATCCTGAAGGAAGTCATCCTGTGTGAAGTTTATACATTTGTGGGTGGGGGGTGTGAACTAGACCTGAAGGCATCAGAGCGCTTTACATGAGCACCAGTTGTGTTACAGACGAACACATTAATTGTTAGGTCTCGCTAAACCAATGCGTAAGCATTGTTCGGCGAGATTATAGTAAGGCTTCCGAAAAGTCTCCCCAAACTGCGGATTCAATTCAGTTCATGTGAGCCAGGCGCGTGCGCATCGCCAGCCACATCCCACACCATATCTCGGCATCAGACTTGAAAGGAAGCCGCTCCCCCGCCCCACTCCGCACAATGCCAGAGCTAGTTTTTCTCGCTTTTTTTTTGGTGTTCTTTGCGGCCCATGCTTCATTCCACCTACCACTTTACACCGACTTGTTCACTTTCCTCCCATTTCTATCTCCTTCTCTCAGTCTCCTCCTTCATGTATTCCTCTGTCAATCTCCCTGTCTCCCATTCTTCATCTTCGATGCATCTCTTATTTTCTTACATGCTTTGGTGTACTTTCTCCTTTCTTCCCCTTCCTCCATATTTTCTACAACTTCATCACCTGTATTCTCATATCTTCTTTATTACTGCCTTCCGTATTTGATTTCCTCTTCTTCATTCCACCTTCCTTGTTCTCGCTCCGGTTTTCTCTTTCTTACCTCATTCCTCGTTCTTTCCAACATTGCCCCATCCTCTTCAGTCTCTTTCTCTGTCCGTCTGCCTTTCTCCATCTCTACTTCTGCTCATTATTTCTTCTGTCCCCAATGTGCAGCTTCCAGTCTTTATTCCTTCCATTCTCTTATTTCTATCCTGTTGATCTTTCCCCAATACTCCTTCCACCCTGCATGCCCGCCTCTACTGCTTCCTTCGTTTTCGCGCTTTACTTCCGTAGTCTTTATTCTGTCAATCCACTTCTGTTCTCCTCCCTCATAACCCCCTCCTCCGTTTATCCCTGTCTTCGCCCCTCTTCCTTCTTCCTTATCATATTATTTTCTTCCTCCTCTCCTTTCCTCCCTCGTCTTCCCCGCTCTTTCTTGCTTCCTTGGTTCCTCCGTTCCTGTGTGTCCAGCCCCCTCTCCCTGGCACCTCTGACCTTTCCTGCTGCTTCCCGACCACCCTGACAGTCGGGAGCTGGTGCCTGTGGGTGCAGAGTCTGGCTCGGCGTGATTTATGCCATTGGTATAACAGCAGACACACTGCAGTCCATCACTGCAGTCCCCCCCTGATTAAAATTCAGCTCCGGCCCCGACTGCAGCACTCCACAAATGGAATATTCTACATAATTTCCGAAAATGCTTGTTTTTCTTGTTTAAAAAGTGACCTTGTGTGATGTAAGTAGTGTTCATTTAAAGCGCTGCAATACCTTCAGATAGAGTTCGCGCTAAATAAAAGTGCAGAAAAAACACAAGACAAATCGAACGCTTTAAAGCAAGAAAGGAACACCTCGGTGGGTGAATCACCCAGCTGGTGTCACAAGGCCCCCATAGGCAGAGCGGATGTTTCTTGCCATTCCCACCTCTGCTGATTATCTAGAGGCTACCAGGCCTTACAGTGACACCTCGTCACCCAGAATACCCTCGGCACCCTCTCCAATCTCACACCTCAGCAAAGAGCCTTTGATCAGCATTAAACAGGCGAGTGCTCCCCCCTGGGGCGCTACCTCCGGGCATAAAACACCACCTTGAGTGTACCCGTTCTTTGAGGTAGACAGTACCATATAGGAGAGGTGCAAAATAAGTGTATAATCTTGTTGTAAGCCTTTATTACTGCAGGACATAATCAGGGTTTCTTTGCTACAACAGCTTGAATTATATACAACACTACATTGGGCGCTAAAAACTGGAAAAATTCACATTGGAATGTTTAGAACTCCAACTGCTCAAAATTACTCAAAACGTAACCATGAACAAATCAATTTACACTGGAAGAATACTGAAGCATTTGCTGTGCGTAATATACTAAAAAAACAAAACATAAAACCGGTTTGCCCATAGGCAATTAAAACAGAAGTGGAATGCATGCAGGGTGAACGAACTGCTCAACTTTGCGGAAAATTGTTCTTTAAGTCCACCAATGCAGTGTGCTAAAGTGTTTGGTCTTTCAGGGCAGTTTCTCAACTAGTTTTCATCAGTGGTGGTTAAGTCCCCAGAGTAATCATTTGGGTCAGCAGCATCATCCGCATCTGCACTTTCTGCCTCCACATTATCTGCTCCTCATTTTCATCGTTTTCACCATCAATGTCCTCCTTTTCGTTTTGCTCATTGTCTTCATCATTCGCATCAGTTGTTTCCTCAACTACCGATTCTCCTGTTTGTTCAACGATTTCAAAGGGATTCTCACCCTAAAAGTAAACACAAGTTTTAAACCATCTTTAGCAAAATTTTGCAGAACAAATGCACACTAACTATTACAAAAGTAACAGCAAAAGTCTTGTGTACAGTGCAAGTAAAGAACTCAGATTTCATATCACAAAAAAGCAGAAAGAATGTATTATTAGAAAAGGCATCTTACAACGGGGAGAACATATGCAGGACTTCTAAATTTTAGAGTATGTCCAGACAGGCCATAGGATGGAAAAATCCATGCCAGGTCTATGAACGCCCATGAGCTCCGAGGAGTCCTTGTACAGAGGGGGCGGTGACTGGAATATTGAGGGTGGGCATCACATTTCCAAGAAATTAATTTCCTGCGAAACTACAATTTTTTTGGGTGAAACTCAGTACGGAAGAAGTGTTATTTGCAAAGCTGAGGAAGGAGTAAACAGATCTGAACATTCAATATGCAGTGTGAGCCCTGGAGGCAGGAAGGGTGGAAGTGCATCCACAGCATTACAGGCTGCAAGCTAATTGTTGATGGTCATTAACTTATCAGTTTGCAGCATGTGTACCTGTTTGATTTAATTAATGATTTTATTTAATTTGTATAGCTCTTGAATCACCCCCAGGGGGGTATCTCAGCGCTTGGAAGCACAGCATAGGTCATGGGTACTCACAAACGTTCTCTCAGGGGCCAAATTTACACTGTGGTTTGTGTCCGAGGGCCGCACCAGTGGGGGCGGGGTCAGTGGGGGAGGTGGCAGGGCTAGAGCAACAAAAAAATACACAACTGACCATGAGGTTGATCACTGGTCCCTGCAGCGGACACCTTCGTCCACTCAGCCACCAGACCCGGGATACACACATCTCTTGCTCTCTATTTGTCTCCCTCCCTCACTCTCCCTACCTCTCCCATACTCTGTTCCCCTCCCTCTGTCTTCCTCCCCCTGTCTCCCTTTCCCTCTCTCACTCCCTCCCCCCTTTCCCTCTCACTCTGTCTCCCTTTCCCTCTCTCACTCCCTCACTCTGTCTCCCTTTCCCTCACTCACTTTCCCTCCCTTCCTTTCCCTCTCACTGTCTCCCTTTCCCCCTGTCACTCCCTCACTCTGTCACTCCTTTTCCCTCCTTTCCCTCCCTTTCCCTCTCACTCCCTCACTGTCTCCCTTTCCCACTCTCACTCCCTCACTCTGTCAGGGCAGTTTTCAGGAGTCTTCCGAATTTAAGATGGTCCAGACACTGTCTTAGGGCCAGCTGTAGTTGATTCCAGATGAAGGGTGCGAGAAGGACTTGCCTCCGGGTCTAGCCTTTTTTATGTTGGGGCTTTTGAGGAGCGATTGGGAGCTGGCGCGCAGAGTCCGAGCCGGGTAATAGCGGCGAAGTTTCTCTACTACATCGGGAGGGCCATTGCTCCAGATAGCTTTGTGTGTGAGACAGCAGATCTAGAATTTCACGCGCTGTCGTATGGGCAGCCAGTGTAGCTGATGAGGGAGGGGAGAGGAAGCTGATCTGGGGGGAGCATTCAGAACCGTGCAGGCGGCTGTGTTTGGTATCATTTGCAATTGGTTTAAGGAGGACTCATTTGCTGCAATCAATAGGGCGTTGCAATAGTCCAGCTTGCTTGGTATCAGGGCCTGTGTTAGGGTTTTCCTTGTTGTGTCGGGGACATAAGTAAAAGCTTTCCTTAGTAAGCCATGGGTGTGGAAGCAGGATCAGACTGTGTGAGTAACGTGTTTCTTCATGTTTAGGGACTGTTGAAGGTGAACACAGAGGTTTTTGACTGTGGTTGCCGGGGTCGGGGGTGTGCCTAGTTCTGGGGGCCACCAGGAAGGTGACCAGAGGAGGGGGCATCTCCAAAGAGCAGAACCTCAGTTTTTGCAGCGTTCAGCTGGAGGAAATTGCTTTCCATCCAGTGAGATTTCCAGCATTCCTAAAGAGAAGGTAGATTGGGCAGATTGAGAAGTTTTATTGAAAGAGAAGGTAAGCTGTTGATGCTTTTATGCCTGTGGCTGAAGGGTTACCCATGTGCGGTGTGAAATTCGCTTTTAAGTAGAACTGCAGAATGGCCATATTTCTGGTTGAATACAAGACTGCAACAGAAATATACTTACTAGAAATACCAATAAAGAATTTGCTGGATTACATTTATATTTAAAGCAGACATCTCCAACGGATAGCTCTGAATCTACTGGCAGCTCACCAATACCCTGGAAGATTGGGGGTTTGACAGTGTGAAAACACGAGTCAGGATACAGGTATCCTGAACCTATAGGACACATGGAGGGACCCCCTCATGGGCAATTGCTTTTTTTAAAAAACCTATTAAAATTTTAAGTGCTGACTTTTCTATGGTTGTGTGGGTAAAAATGAAACTAACGCCCTTGGAACCGTTGGCATTTTCAGTGGGTTGTAAAACTTTAATTGTGACAGACATCTGAGTAGTCAGAACAATAATTCTGGAAGGCATGGTCACTCACCATTGTGGTAACTCTCATAGAAAAAGTTGGACTGCCGATTTAACTGGCCAAGCAATTATTCAACTTGAGTCAATAGGTTCTATGTCTTCAGATATGGCTCCTAAAAATCTTACCGTTGCATACTGTTCGTACCGGGACTTGACTGTTGGGTTGTTTAGGATACTTGTAGCAGTGAGTACGCTCTCCCTTTTTATTTGTTCCTTGTAATCCTGGAAGTTTTTTTAGATAAATAAACGTTAATTTATACACATACTGCTAGTTCAACTACAATAACTTGGTTGGAACCTAGAAGAGAAGGCATTCAATGTGGACAGAAACCCTTTTGAAACTACTCTGCCACCAGGGTGTGCCAGATAAGCATTTAAAAAATACCAGGGACTCTTATTAGGGAATGACCCGCAATCTCGCTCCCTCCACAAGCAAGCAATCAAACCCCACCAAGCAGGCCGTGACCTGAAACCCCCAAGGGGAAAAGAGCACAGCCAAGAGACCAGGCGAGCAGATAATGTGCTTTAATGTAAGCTGGGACTCCGATGTCTGTGCTCTTTTCAGGACATGCCCTTTGAAGGACACAGATTGGTCAATGAGAGAGCCCAAGGATTTGGAAAAAAATGAAATAGGGAGAAGAGGCCATCCAATTTCAAAGACATGCCCTTCACATTGACAAAGCCTTTATTTGAGATACCCATAATTAATATTATAACCACCACACTGCCCAATTATTTCAACTATCAAACCAATGCCAAGGTGTTGGCGATGTGAAGGTCTGTAATTGTTAATGACGTGATGGGTTGCACTGACATTCATATAGAGCCACTCTCACACAGACAGAGCCACCCACACACAGAGCCGACAAAAGAAGCTATCCACACAGAGCGCTACACACAGAGCGCTATGCGCCACACACAGACAGAGAGCCACACACAGACAGACAGAGCGCCACACACACACAGACAGAGCGCCACACACACACAGACAGACAGAGCGCCACACACACACACACAGACAGAGCGCCACACACACACAGACAGAGCGCCACACACACACAGACAGAGCGCCACACACACAGACAGAGCGCCACACACACAGACAGAGCCACACACACAGACAGAGCCACACACACAGACAGAGCCACACACACAGACAGATCTTCTCACCTGCACAAAGGAAAGGACAAAAATGCACACAGGCTTCGATCAAACACCTTCCAGATTAACTGCCAAGAATGCAGCAGCACGCACAGCTTCAGACCCAGCACTTACCCACCAAATACACTTCCGCCACAGAAGCAGCACTGGCTGGTGAGACTAGCCAGCCACCAGGGTAAAACCAGACAGAGCAGATGTTCTGAAGAGGCAGCTACCCACAAGACAAGGGCGCCACCAATTTCCAGGACATGGCTCACCAAGACTAACTATTAGTCAGTCAAAGCTCAAGCCTGTAGAATGGGCAATCCAAAAACCACTTGTAACCCAACCATGTCCCCGTCCTCCCTCGCCCCAAAAGAATGTACAGTTAAATGAGATTGATAGGACACTTTGTAAGGCTGAAACAGGGCACATTAACTGTAATATCCAGACGCGGGTAGAAATCTAAGCTCGGAATCAGAAAGGGGGGCCCTGAATACTGCAGGGGGGCTGGGGAGTTCAGCAGTCAATTACTCTCTGCCTTGAAAATAGTACTGTGCCAAAATGGCCTCTTACCCAGAGTGACTAGTACATGTCGCAGCTCAGCGCCATCACAGAGCCATTGGCTTCTTTGTCGAAGACCCTCAGCCCCTCCACAAAGTCATCGTAGGTACCCTGGTCCTTGTTCTTCGCAATTGTCTGCAGCAAGCTTCTTGGTGTTAAGCTCTGGGAAGGAGAGAAGAGTTCAGAGGAGCAGTCACCGGCTGCAGCAGCGTGCCAGGCTGGAGAGTACACATTAACAGTGACAATGTGATCGTCCAAGTTCCCCAAAAAACCCCAACCACCTCCAGTCAGGTTTTTGTCCCATCCCAGACTGCCAATGAATATTACTGATATGGTCCATCTAGCAACTGTGAACGAGGCAGAGATCTCCAATTCAATGTGTGGCACAGGGCAGGGTCAGAGCTGAGGGCACAGGTGTAAGAGCTGAGGGCACAGGCGATAGATAGAGAGAGGGAGGGCGATAGATAGAGAGAGGGAGGGCGATAGATAGAGAGAGGGAGGGCGATAGAGAGAGGGAGTGCGAGAGATTGATGGAGGGAGTGCGAGAGATAGAGGGAGGGAGTGCGAGAGATAGAGGGAGGGAGTGCGAGAGATAGAGGGAGGGAGTGCGAGAGATAGAGGGAGGGAAGGCGATAGATAGAGGGAGGGAGTGCGATAGATAGAGGGAGGGAGGGCGATAGATAGAGAGAGGGAGGGCGATAGATAGAGAGAGGGAGGGCGATAGATAGAGAGAGGGAGGGCGATAGATAGAGGGAGGGAAGGCGATAGATAGAGAGAGGGAAGGCGATAGATAGAGAGAGGGAAGGCGATAGATAGAGAGAGGGAGGGCGATAGATAGAGAGAGGGAGGGCGATAGATAGAGAGAGGGAGGGCGAGAGATTGAGGGAGGGAGTGCGAGAGATTGAGGGAGGGAGTGCGAGAGATTGAGGGAGGGAGTGCGAGAGATAGAGGGAGGGAGTGCGAGAGATAGAGGGAGGGAGTGCGAGAGATAGAGGGAGGGAGTGCGAGAGATAGAGGGAGGGAAGGCGATAGATAGAGGGAGGGAGTGCGATAGATAGAGGGAGGGAGGGCGATAGATAGAGAGAGGGAGGGCGATAGATAGAGAGAGGGAGGGCGATAGATAGAGAGAGGGAGGGCGATAGATAGAGAGAGGGAGGGCGATAGATAGAGAGAGGGAGGGCGATAGATAGAGAGAGGGAGGGCGATAGATAGAGAGAGGGAGGGCGATAGATAGAGAGAGGGAGGGCGATAGAGAGAGGGAGTGCGAGAGATTGAGGGAGGGAGTGCGAGAGATAGAGGGAGGGAAGGCGAGAGATAGAGGGAGGGAAGGCGATAGATAGAGGGAGGGCGATAGATAGAGGGAGGGAAGGCGATAGATAGAGAGAGGGAAGGCGATAGATAGAGAGAGGGAAGGCGATAGATAGAGAGAGGGAGGGCGATAGATAGAGAGAGGGAGGGTGATAGATAGATAGAGGGAGGGTGATAGATAGAGGGAGGGAAGGCGATAGATAGAGGGAGTGCGATAGATAGACGGAGTGCGATAGATAGAGGGAGTGCGATAGATAGAGGGAGGGAGGGCGATAGATAGAGAGAGGGAGGGCGATAGATAGAGAGAGGGAGGGCGATAGATAGAGAGAGGGAGGGCGATAGATAGAGAGAGGGAGGGCGATAGATAGAGAGAGGGAGGGCGATAGATAGAGAGAGGGAGGGCGATAGATAGAGAGAGGGAGGGCGAGAGATTGAGGGAGGGAGTGCGAGAGATTGAGGGAGGGAGTGCGAGAGATAGAGGGAGGGAGTGCGAGAGATTGAGTGAGGGAGTGCGAGAGATAGAGGGAGGGAAGGCGATAGATAGAGGGAGGGCGATAGATAGAGGGAGGGAAGGCGATAGATAGAGGGAGGGAGTGCGAGAGATAGAGGGAGGGAGTGCGAGAGATAGAGGGAGGGAAGGCGAGAGATAGAGGGAGGGAAGGCGAGAGATAGAGGGAGGGAAGGCGAGAGATAGAGGGAGGGAAGGCGATAGATAGAGGGAGGGCGATAGATAGAGGGAGGGAAGGCGATAGATAGAGAGAGGGAAGGCGATAGATAGAGAGAGGGAAGGCGATAGATAGAGAGAGGGAGGGCGATAGATAGAGAGAGGGAGGGCGATAGATAGAGAGAGGGGGGGCGATAGATAGAGGGAGGGAAGGCGATAGATAGAGGGAGGGAAGGCGATAGATAGAGGGAGGGCGATAGATAGAGGGAGGGAGGGCGATAGATAGAGGGAGGGAGTGCGATAGATAGAGGGAGGGAGGGCGATAGATAGAGAGAGGGAGGGCGATAGATAGAGAGAGGGAGGGCGATAGATAGAGGGAGGGCGATAGATAGAGAGAGGGAGGGCGATAGATAGAGAGAGGGAGGGCGATAGATAGAGAGAGGGAGGGCGATAGATAGAGAGAGGGAGGGCGATAGAGAGAGGGAGTGCGAGAGATTGAGGGAGGGAGTGCGAGAGATTGAGGGAGGGAGTGCGAGAGATAGAGGGAGGGAGTGCGAGAGATAGAGGGAGGGAAGGCGATAGATAGAGGGAGGGAAGGCGATAGATAGAGGGAGGGCGATAGAGAGAGGGAGTGCGAGAGATTGAGGGAGGGAGTGCGAGAGATAGAGGGAGGGAGTGCGAGAGATAGAGGGAGGGAGTGCGAGAGATAGAGGGAGGGAGTGCGAGAGATAGAGGGAGGGAGTGCGAGAGATAGAGGGAGGGAGTGCGAGAGATAGAGGGAGGGAGGGCAATAGATAGAGAGAGGGAGGGCGATAGATAGAGAGAGGGAGGGCGATAGATAGAGAGAGGGAGGGCGATAGATAGAGAGAGGGAGGGCGATAGAGAGAGGGAGGGCGATAGAGAGAGGGAGTGCGAGAGATTGAGGGAGGGAGTGCGAGAGATTGAGGGAGGGAGTGCGAGAGATAGAGGGAGGGAGTGCGAGAGATAGAGGGAGGGAAGGCGAGAGATAGAGGGAGGGAAGGCGATAGATAGAGGGAGGGCGATAGATAGAGGGAGGGAAGGCGATAGATAGAGGGAGGGAGTGCGATAGATAGAGGGAGTGCGATAGATAGAGGGAGTGCGATAGATAGATAGAGGGAGGGCGATAGATAGATAGATAGAGGGAGGGTGATAGATAGAGGGAGGGAAGGCGATAGATAGAGGGAGGGAGTGCGATAGATAGACGGAGTGCGATAGATAGACGGAGTGCGATAGATAGAGGGAGTGCGATAGATAGAGGGAGGGAGGGCAATAGATAGAGAGAGGGAGGGCGATAGATAGAGAGAGGGAGGGCGATAGATAGAGAGAGGGAGGGCGATAGATAGAGAGAGGGAGGGCGATAGATAGAGAGAGGGAGTGCGAGAGATTGAGGGAGGGAGTGCGAGAGATAGAGGGAGGGAAGGCGATAGATAGAGGGAGGGAGTGCGAGAGATAGAGGGAGGGAAGGCGAGAGATAGAGGGAGGGAAGGCGATAGATAAAGGGAGGGCGATAGATAGAGGGAGGGCGATAGATAGAGGGAGGGAAGGCGATAGATAGAGGGAGGGAGTGCGATAGATAGAGGGAGTGCGATAGATAGAGGGAGTGCGATAGATAGATAGAGGGAGGGCGATAGATAGATAGATAGAGGGAGGGTGATAGATAGAGGGAGGGAAGGCGATAGATAGAGGGAGGGAGTGCGATAGATAGACGGAGTGCGATAGATAGAGGGAGTGCGATAGATAGAGGGAGGGAGGGCAATAGATAGAGAGAGGGAGGGCGATAGATAGAGAGAGGGAGGGCGATAGATAGAGAGAGGGAGGGCGATAGATAGAGGGAGTGCGAGAGATTGAGGGAGGGAGTGCGAGAGATAGAGGGAGGGAGTGCGAGAGATAGAGGGAGGGAAGGCGATAGATAGAGGGAGGGCGATAGATAGAGGGAGGGAAGGCGATAGATAGAGGGAGGGAGTGCGATAGATAGAGGGAGTGCGATAGATAGAGGGAGTGCGATAGATAGAGGGAGTGAGGGCGATAGATAGAGAGAGGGAGGGCGATAGAGAGAGGGAGGGCGATAGATAGAGAGAGGGAGGGAAGGCGATAGATAGAGGGAGTGCGATAGATAGAGGGAGGGAAGGCGATAGATAGAGGGAGGGAGTGCGATAGATAGAGGGAGTGCGATAGATAGAGGGAGTGCGATAGATAGAGGGAGTGAGGGCGATAGATAGAGAGAGGGAGGGCGATAGAGAGAGGGAGGGCGATAGATAGAGAGAGGGAGGGCGATAGATAGAGAGAGGGAGGGCGATAGATAGAGAGAGGGAGGGCGATAGATAGAGAGAGGGAGGGCGATAGATAGAGAGAGGGAGGGCGATAGATAGAGAGAGGGAGGGCGATAGATAGAGAGAGGGAGGGCGATAGATAGATAGATAGAGGGCGATAGATAGATAGATAGAGGGCGATAGATAGAGGGAGGGCGATAGATAGAGGGAGGGCGATAGATAGAGGGAGGGCGATAGATAGAGGGAGGGAGTGCGAGAGATAGAGGGAGGGAGTGCGAGAGATAGATTGGAGGGCAATAACAGACAGATGTCCCTTTCAATGGCTAGCCTCCATTTATGGAGCTAGCCAATGGAAGAGCAGGCGGGACAAAGCACCCATACTGCTAAACAAAAGTTTTCGCCTGCGCAAACACTGCTATGCAGCGGATCGCCAGGCGAAACCTAAAAAACAGAAGCTGTCTATCTAGAAACATACCTTCTTTGACCGCATTGCCATTTGATCCAGGTTTTCTCAATTTAGGTTTTTTGCCGACAAACGCCCCTCCAATGGGTTTATTAAGCGATTGCATCATCTTTCTTTTCATCCACCTTCCAGCAGGCCCACCAAATACCAGACTTTTCTGGTAGTCGACAACAATTCCAGGTCTCTGAATCCCGCCATAATCCTGCAAATTGATAACATAAAATTAGCAGAGAGTATGCAGATAAGGCAAGTTACATGGTGTCCAAAAATGTGTTAACAGTTTTATAATAATGGCAGGCATAATCCAAGAACCAATGTTGGGTGGTCAAGGAATTCGTAGGCTAAGCAGCAGTTGTTGCCATTCTGGTAGGTGTAGATACTTCTTGGGTACAATTATGAAAACTGCAGCAAGGACACTGCTGTACAGGTTTTCATTTGCATTAGTGAGTTGAGAAATAAAGAAGATAAAATGCTTATAAACATGTGTGTGGTTGGGTCTGGTTGTGCGTGTGGTTTGGTTGTGTGTGGTGTGGTTGTGTGTGAGAGAACAGGGAGTTAGAGAAGGAGGCGGGGTGAAAGAACAGCAGATCAGCACAGTAAAAGAACAGGGAGTTAAAGAAGGAGGTGGGGTGGAAGAGAGCAGCAGATCAGCACGTGAGAAGAGAAGAGAACAGGGCGATAAATAGAGGGAGGGCGATAGATAGAGTGAGGGCGATAGATAAGATAGGGAAGGAGGGCGATAGAGTAAGGGAGGACTTTATTTTTCTGACACCGAATCCGACATTGAATTTCCTGCCACCCCTGGGGACGGGAGCGATTAAGGTACACATGAAAACACCCAGCGAGCGGACCGTTCTGTTCCTTCATCCAGACCTGCAGGCGCAAGGCGCAGACTACCTGTCGTTCCAACCCATGACGGGGCGAGACCGGTGGACATTAGCAGGACCGGCAGACTGTTAGGACCGCCAGCTAAACTTAAGGACTACATTTGTGGATAGTGGAACCTTATGTTCTCTATCTGTTTCTACTGTTCCCATCACCCCCAAAGGAGGGGGATGTGTTGTGTTTATAATACTTGTGTCCCTCCTAGGACACCTTACTAGACGTGCTTCCCAGTGTCCCTGCGAGGACACCGTTTAGCAGTGAGGTCACCAGCTGATAACTGTCACATATGACAGTTACCAGCTGATCGCCGAGCTGACTGCCGCTTCGCTCCATGTTAGGAGCAAACGTGTTGGTCGGAATAAAGAAGTTAAGAACACTCAATAGTTTTGTATTCTTAACACACTTTGCCAGGGCCGGTTCTGGTTCCCAGTCCGGCCCTGCAAGAGCATCGCCAATACCTGCTTAAAATATGCACTAGATGCAGTGGAAACATCAGACCGACATTATGATAGGAATCACTGAGAGAGCTATGCCTCGTTAAGAATTTCAGGTTTTAAGTTCTTAGGCGCTAGGTGGTACACTGGTGAATGGCCGCCATTAAGTTAGGCTCTCACCGTCCGGAGATCTAAATCCAGCATTTATCCTTTCAAATCGGAGTATGCTTGCTTTGTCATGGGCAGGAGAGCATCAGAGCAGTACCACCGTTGAGGAGTATGTATCCTCCTGGGCGCGAGAATGTCTGGGCAATAGTACTATCGAAGAGTATGCAGCCTGCTAGTGGGAGAACATCTGGTACTACTGCTATTGACGAGTGTGCAATTTAATGGGCAGGGGCATGTTCTCGCAGTACCACCATTGAAGAGTATACATCTGTTAAGGTGGGACAGCATCTGAGCAGTATAAATCCTCATGGACACGAGAGCAGTAACAGGGTACCACGGGTGGTTATGCGTGTGTCCCTCCCCAATCCCACTTGCATCGCTACTATTTTCTTGAATGTCTCCCCAAATCCTAGGTATTATAAGTTGAGAGCAGTAGAGGTGGGATCAAATGCCTCCTTTAAAAAACAGAGCAAATGCTCATTAACCACATCAGATGAGACTTGCCTTTTTAATACGCAAATCTTTACCCATGTGGACAGCAGACTCCTTAATCCAAGTATATGCAGGGACAGATGGACAGTGACCTGGGCATGACCTGGGCAGCCCTCTGGGCCTGGTAGATGGACCAAGGGCTGAGTGGAGCATTATCGGGGAGTGTTTATATCAGGGAGGGATGTAAGAAATGGCGACAGGCTCAGTGGTTCTCGCAAGGTACTAAAATGGACGGCCTTGCAACCGACCGAGCAAAGAGACTTATGATTGACTGAGGAGCAGAGTGTGGACCCTAATACCCTGGTCTTCATTGCTTGAATTTGCTCGCGAGAAAGAGTGGCCGAATCGTGTCACTCATAATTACACTGAAATTTAAAAAAATTCACACATAAGCATTCTGAAACTTGGCATCTATCTGATGTAAATATTATTTCTCTCTGGTCTCACAGTCGTCCCTGGCATCCCAAATTCGAAGGCGAATTGCGACGCGATATCACAGAGAAGAAGGTGGTGGCCTCTGTCTGATGTCGTCGTAGGTATTGTGTTTCACCACTGCGGCGCACGCACGGTCTCCGCGACCTCAGTCCACTCCCTGGAGGGCGCGTGACCGCGCTGTGATGAGTCAGAGAGCAGGTGCCTTTCTCTTGAGCTTCAATTGCAACACCGTTCACCGCTCAGATTCCATATCATTTACCGCCCGCCTTGTAGCAGTAGCTCTTCGTTTATAGAAGATCTCAAAGACTTCATCAGCGACCAATACTCTCAAAGTGACAATCAGACCATCGTGGGTGACTTCAATCTCCACTGGGGCGCACCACAAGACTCCTCTGCGAACTCACTGGCCACCTTCCTCTCGGCAAATGATCTTATCCAACACTGCACTGAACCAACCCACTCTAAGGGCGCAATCCTGGACCTTGTTATTTCTAAAGCAGGCATGCTTTCTACTTCTACCCCTATTCATGTAGATTGGTCTGACCACCACCTCATCCCATTCTCTCTTCAACTTTCACACTCTATAACTCTTGGCCAACCCAAGAGGGCCATCTCCTGGTTCTGTGATGCCAAAAACATTGATGTCGGTCCCCTCTGTGAATCAGCTTTGCTTTCACTTCCAAGGCTAGACCCGAACATAGCTGTTGACGATCTCACCTCCCAATGCCTCACAGTTCTTGAAGCTGAAATTAATAACGTCGCTCCACTCAAAAGCAAAAGGATAAGGCCCACTCCCTCAGCACCTTGGTTCAACAAATCCCTTTATGAGGAAAGGAAGCAGCTAAGATTCCTGGAGAAGCAATGGAGGCAATTGCCTTCCACTGACAATTTAGCCTTGCTTCGCACAGCAAGATCCAAATACCACAAGCACATCTTCCTTGAGAAAGCGACGCACTTCAAAACCCTCCTTGATTCCGCCAAAAATAGACCCAAAAAACTATTCGATCTCATCAAGACTCCGAGCTGCTCTCCCCCAACCTCCAAGGTGGAGGATTCTACAAAGAGAGCAGCGGATTTCGCTACTTTCTTCGATGGAAAGGTGAAATCACTTGTGGATCAGGTTGCTCATCCTACACCTCCAGAGGAGCGCAAATCCTTAGCCATTTGGCAGAGCTTTGACCCCATATCTGAAGATGCCCTTCTCAAATGCATACGCGAAACAAAGCCCTCCAACCACTCGCTTGACCCTATCCCCAGTGCCATTGCCTTTGACTTCTATGCCCATTCCCTCCCCTGTTGGACCACTCTGATCAACCTCTCCCTCTGGCAAGGCTCCCTTCCTGTCCCCTTCAAAACTGGGCAGGTCACCCCTCTGCTGAAAAAGCCCACTGCTGATGCGAATGACCTTTACTACCTCATGTATTGGTCGCATCATTCTTAAAATGCGTAATCAAATGAAGAAAAGCTATTTGTATATGAATTGTGTAAAGTAAACTGGTCGTAACTGTCTTAATAGCCTTTTTTAACCTAAATTTGTATAATTGAACATCTTATAATTAATATTAACTATGTACTGTATATGTGTTTTTAACTGTACACTTTTATGTTTTTTTCATGCAAAAATCGAATAAAGCTTAATTGAGTTGAATACACTTTGTACAAAAGATTACCAATTGTGGGGCAGATATGGAGATTTGCTAAATGATAGAAAGATTCACATTTGTAAGATGCAGATGATTTGCCAGCTTGTTATTTGAAACAATACCTGGATTTGGTGTTTTGCCCTACAGGCATTTTCATTTTTTAGCAAGAGTTATTGGCCCCAATTCATAAACTGCATTTTGTTAAAAGTAAAGTAGTACTACTTACTACAATGCAATTCTCAAACCTGCGAGTAGAGATCTTCACCTCTTCCGGCTTTTTCTGTGGAGAGATCTCCACACATGTAAGATTACTACTTGGTAGTAAATGTGGGAGGGATGGGGTGGGTGGGAAGATGGGGATTAACTACCGCAAAAATGTAAATAAGGGGTTTGGGGGCAGGCTACTTCAAACAGTCACCCACATAAGAGTAAACCCACTGCTGTTCAGAAACGACACATCTAAAGTTACTACTAAATAGTATTAAATGTACTCTGACACAGCCTTGTAGCAAGTCAAATACCACACATGCCATTCACAGGTATTGTTTCACACTCCCTTAGAAAATAACAGGCTGGGACTTAAAATAACACCCAATAGAAATAATGTTAACTAGATAAAATTTATTTGATTTTTAAAATGTATGTATATTTTGTTTAACGTTAAACAACTCTAGCCTAAATCTGTGGCCATCAAGAGAGCCAGATATGCATTAAAGGTTGCAAACCCTGGTGGGAGGATTACAGGTGGATATGTTGCTTTAAGTCCATTAGTAATGCCAAGTGTACTATATAATTCACCACACATTATGTCAAAGACTATCTGATATCTGCAAAATAAAAAACAAATGTTGTGGAATATTCCACTTTAAAGGCTTATATACAGATCTGACAAAGGGAAATGCTGAATGGAGCAATTAGCTTTGTGAAGGAAGTCTGGGAATCACTGCCCATGTGTGTGTAGAATAGTTTCCTCTCTTAGTGTGCGGGGAACTACAGAAGAGTTGTAGTTGTGAGAGTAGATATTGTCACTGTAGGCCGAACACAAGTGGCACTATGGAGAATTCAACAATAGGTAATACAGACAAAAAGGTGGCGTTGTCTGTCAGACGTAAATAATCACAAGGTTAGTGAATATCAGGAGGCAGCAGGTGGCACTGCCGGAAGTGAAAGTGTGCATACATACGCACTTAAGGCCACCAGAGAAGATAACAGGTGGTTGCTAGAGGCGTGCCTTATACAGGTTCCTTTAACTTAAGGATTACTAATTGAATGTCAAATTGCAAAATATGGTATAGCTAACCGTAACTATTAATTGATGTCCATACTCTGACGTGTAATTGGGAATGTTTCAAAGCATGATAGATTGGCCCCAGACATAAACTACTCGTCTCTTCTGTACCACCTAGGGACGCATTTTAATGCTCTGGTCCAAATCTAATATTTACAAACCCAGGGATCCCATGAAGGCACAAGACAGTAGTTTGTTAGTTGAAATCTGTAATTTTAATGAGGCACAACAGGTTTACAAAGCATACCGCCATCAGCCGGGGAACCCAGTGACTACAAAACCTGTATCTGCCAATCCCAAAATAGTGATCTGCGCTGATGCAGCGGAGTTCTCTGATGTGTGAGCCTCACATAACACAATTCACCACAAAATGTGGCAAGCACAAATGGGGTGGAGGTATATCCAGCAGAAAAAAAGTTGTTTTTGCACAGTGCGTTGTTCGCACGACTTGTAAGGGCTGACCACAGTATCTTCCCCAGTTCATTGGCCTCACCTGTTTTGTAAAGTCCGCGCTATATAAAAATGCATAAATAAATTTAGGACATCTAAGTAACTAGCTCCGCACCCCCGCACCACCCTAGTCACGCCACTGTGGCGTCTTCCCACGGAGCGCGACCTGCGAGCCTGTCGGATCTGCCACCCACGAGAGGCACCCCCGCACCACCCTAGTGACGCCACTGTGGCGTCTTCCCACGGAGCGCGACCTGCGAGCCTGTCGGATCTGCCACCCACGAGAGGCACCCCCGCACCACCCTAGTGACGCCACTGTGGCGTCTTCCCACGGAGCGCGACCTGCGAGCCTGTCGGATCTGCCACCCACGAGAGGCACCCCCGCACCACCCTAGTGACGCCACTGTGGCGTCTTCCCACGGAGCGCGACCTGCGAGCCTGTTGGATCTGCCACCCACGAGAGGCCGCGGCACTGCCTAGGGAAACGGGCCGCATAAGTACAAGGCCTGGAGGGGAGACCATCCTTACCTAGGCTGCCGCATTCACGGAGGAACGTCCACCTCCTGGCAACGTAGAAAATGAATGTGCGCATGCGCATGTGCGCACAAACCTTAATGTGCGCATGCGCATGTGCGCACAAACCGGGGGTGCAGTCCCTGATGGGCGGGGTATTGAAACGTCATGAAACGTCATAAAAATTAATGTGCGCATGCGCACCATTGGTGCGCATGCGCACAATGACAGGGGGGGCGCTCAGTCATGGGAGCAGCGGATTATAGAACACCGGGCTCA